>NC_089319.1:6705577-6728077 GCF_036669915.1 Pocillopora verrucosa
AAATCATACTCGTGATTAACAAATCGGACTCCCGCTTTGCGGTCCTACGATTTTGTTAATCACTCGTATGGTTACAGTCCAAATTAGACTCCACTCGGTCCTGTTACCATTATTAATATGTCCAAAATATTATTTTGAATGAGATGCCAGTGGTCTCAGTTACTGATGCAAATCACCAGCTCAGTGCCCAGATTGTCCAATAATCAAGAGATTTTCTTGTAGCTGTCATTGTGTTATTAAGGGTAGCAAACAAAGTTTGTCTTTTTTCGTTGTTGCTCGATTGAAGTATGTTGTATAATACTCACAGCTTGAAGGAGGATGTGAGTTAGCCATCATGTGTGATATCATTTACGCTGGAAACAAAGCTAAGTTTGGTCAACCAGAGATTTTGCTTGGAACTATTCCAGGTATGGCACACATAAATTACCCACAGAAACAACTTTATCAGTTTGCACAATAAGAAAATATAATATATTCCACTGACTTCCACTGATTAAAATATCAGAGAGCAGAAATAAGCTACAGGATAGCAGATGAAGAAAATGAAAATGATGTCTTCTCCTTTCCAAGATTTTTTTATACTTCTTAAGAGTATTAGTCATTAGCCCTTTACACCCGAACATCAGTCTGCAAGTTCTCCATACTTTTCTCCATACGTTTCCTAATGTGCTGACAAGGAGAATTTGTTTAACAATCAAGAGCTTGTTTGATTGATGATCATTTCCTTTATTCTCATGACTTTAATGTGTGATTCAGGGGTGATATTGTAAGGAGAAATTAGATGCTAGTTACTCTTTGGGGTCAAAGATTTAAACTTTAAACTTTAAACTTAAGCTCTAACTTAAAAAAAAGTGATGTAATTTGGCGAAGTAAAGACTCGTAACCAGGAAAGATCATAGGAGTAAGATGGCTTTTTATTAAATGGAAATTTTTTTTATTCTAGACTCTCTTATATTGCTGCTTTTATGTTGTTTAACCCTTTAACTCCCATGAGTGACCAAGACAGAATTTCTCTTTACACTATCAATACAATATTAACCAGATAAGTGGTGAGAATAAAGAAAAATTTCAATTTGGGGATAATTAGTTGACCCAATATTAAATTCCTGAAACTAAAATTATAAGAGTTGTATGGTTGACAATAAGTAAAATTACAACTGTGTCAAGTTTAAATTTAAGTTTGTGCTTAAAGTTGCAACTAACTCGAAGATTGCTTTCATTTTTTTAGGTGCTGGTGGTACACAGCGACTTCCAAGAGCTGTTGGGAAGTCTCTGGCTATGGAAATGATACTCACAGGAGATCCTATTTCAGCAGAAGATGCACAGAAATCAGGTCCATGTTCCTTTCAATTTAGCTCCTATTTTTGACCGGTTGTTCATCATTACCTCTTTACCTTACAAAATTGATCAACATGCAACTTCTCCCTGTAATAAACACACATCATCCAGCAAACGGGTAATGAGAATATTTAAACTTCTCAGTTCAAATTTGTTATTGATCTAACGTCAAATTCTCGTAACTTATTAAAAAGGAAATGTGTAGCAGCTAGAGGGGAGAATTAACAATCAGATCTTGGGGGTTAAAGGGTCAAGGAGGGAGGTACTTAGCATCGTAAGTCTTCCCGGTGGCACAAGGAAATTCTCACACAAATTATTGAGAAATGTGTACAGTACTTCCACATCATCAAGGACTGCAACGGAGACGCACTGTTTTATGCTAAACACTTGTGTAAGCCTGCAAAATTTGAGTTAAAGGCGTAGATTTTTCCCTTCTGTTTGTTAGCATTTCCATGAAGGAACCGTTCACTTCCGAAGATGTCCGCACACTTCCGAAGACGTTTTTAGAGTTTACGTAAACTTGTATGTCTTCAGTACTCTCCTCTCTTATTAAAAGCTCTCGGCAAAAGTTATTTGCGCCAACCTTTCTCTTCGTTTTGATTCAAGTACATTTGCTCTATATACTTTTTTCAAAAAGTCGCAGTTAAGGCCGCGTTACCTCAAGTTGTTCAGTTAGGTTTAAGGGTTAATAAAAGTATGAACTTGGGGCATGCACTCCTGTGATAAAACTGCATAAAATTATAAGAATTATTGGCGTCGGCTTTGTCAGGTGGGGCATTGCGCACTCATTCTCGAGATTTTTCTTCTCTTAGATCTAAATTCAAATTGCAGACTTAAAAACTTTCATTTTTTGTTAGGCCTGGTTAATAAAGTCTTCCCCGCAGAAGAGCTCGTAGATGAAGCTATCAAGACAGCTGCAAAAATATCATCCTTGTCGAAGATTGCCGTACAGATCGCCAAAGAAGCTGTCAACACAGGTGTTGCCCTGGCAGTTGTAACCGTCCGATTGACTGTTTCCTGTCATGAGTTATACCTCGATTATTCGAAAGATTTTATGTCAACTGCAGTCGGTGTTGATCTTGTCCATCGCTAGACGTTTCTTGTTGGTTAACCAGTCAACTTCAAAACAGTTACCTATCCTATTTGACTGTTCTACTACGGAACTATCTTTTTTCTGGTGACCGAAATAGCCCAAAACATCATGACGTACTTCCATTCACAAGAGTAAAATTGATTGTTTCTAAGTCATCATCTTAATTGAAGCAAACTGAGAAAATGACTTAGATTTTTGCGCAAGTTAAGCAGAGAAGAACTTGATCTCGCGTAGGGTTTTGTTGCCTCGGGATATAAATCATCATGACTGACCTGCTTGAGTCTAAAAGTGTAACAGTTTACAAGAAATGCATGCAAGAACAGTTTATGGTCGTTGCATTCCCTTTGAAAGTTCCGTAGATGGTTGAATTTCCCAAATGTATTTTTGTTTAGGCTACGAGATGTCACTAGCAGAAGGACTGCATTTTGAGAAAAGAATGTTTCACTCAACATTTTCAACAGTAAGTTAATATTGATCGGCGTTTACACTTGAAAGAAGACGCCAATTGCAATACAAAGTGGTAAAGCCACTTAACCATTTCTTGAAAACATATCACCTACTCTCTCTGATCTAGAGCAATCCACTGAATACTTCACGTCTTCTGCGCAACCGAAGAAAGTTTGGATTAAAATATTAAAATGTTCTTATGTTCCCGCGAAAAGCGTAGCTCCATCTTTCCGCATGTAAACTACACACAATTCACAATTCCTCTATTCGCTCTGACGAAAGGCTAACGCTAGGAACGTCAGCTTTAGAAACTCTCTATAGTGGCCATTTTTGCATTATCAACGCTTTTGATGTAAATAATATATGTGATACCCCACCAGCCGCAACACCACAGTTTCTCTAGAAACTTACCCCGTCTGTTCGATTGTTACCATGGTGATGAATAACAGTGTAATGAATTTGTAAGGACTTGCAGTGAAACTTTCCCGAAGGAAAAATTTCTCCTTTTCTTTAATTTCGCAGGACGATCGAAAGGAAGGGATGACAGCTTTTGTCGAAAAAAAAAAGGCGAATTTATGGACAATTAGTATCAGTTATTTTTCGGAAAGTCGTAGCTTGCGAGAACTTTGGATTGTTTTGTGGGAGTGTTAGGGCAGGTGAAAGAATGATGAAAGCTTACATAAAATTGTGTGAAGGGCAATGAAAACACTCAGCATGAATTTTCACCAAAAAAAAACTTAACTGGCGAAATTGATAGAAAAAATAAAATAAATAAAGTAAAGTCATAGTCATTTTTCGTTCGTGCGCTCATCTGTTGAACGGATACCGTGGGGTATACATTGGGACGGGGGCGAGTATAGATTTAAGTTCTGCACAGTTCGATATTTTAATTAAGACTCGAGTCACGAGTCAAACTAAATGACACCCAAGATGACGGCTCTTCAGTAAACTTTCTGGAAAATTAATCCAAGACAAACGAAGTTTTCGACTTGTTTCCTCTCTGTTCACTTTCCTTTCGTTTTGAATCAAATTCTTGGAAGAAAAGGATTTTATCTGCTGTAAGGCACCTTGTTTAAATTGCCTTAAGGGTCAATGTCTATATGATAATTTTTTTTTCTTTTTCGGTACCGGAGGTTTCTCAGCTAGCCTCGACCTTTTGTGCAGGGTATGATTTTCATGGTTTTCGTGAATGTTTTTGCAAAGTGCAAACTAAGCGTACTATTCTATTTTCCCTGGAATGTTTGTATTCACGCTTGACGCACGTGATTCGACCAACTAGCCAATCATGTTTAGATCCTTGAACTTAACGTTGAGGTTGACGTGGTCAATTTCCTTAGCACTGATTCAACCTTTAATTAAGATAGCAGTTGTAAAAATTTAATCGTTATGTACCTCTCGACTCAAAGGGGTTTCTGATTGGAGGAGAACAAGTCGCTGTGAATCAAAATACACCAACTTTCTAGGGTGAACAAGAAGCCCCTTGGTAAACAACAACTTGAACTTTCGACTATCACGGGATAAGGTCGTGCACCGTGAAACTGCAGTAAATGTGAGTGCCAGCCTGTGTAAAAAAAATAATATTTTAGCAGTCATTTTCGAGTTGGGAGGTATGACAAAACACTTTTAAAAATTAAAATCAAAGTGACTGGCCCCACGGGAAACAGTGAGAATTGCTTTCCTTTGACCCGCAATGAAAACAAAACTCATTGTTTCCTCACAGTCAGTTAGTCGCTTAATTTATCAACATTGCTAGGTGTCTGTATTAGAATTGTCTGGAAGCGAGAGTAAACAATATTAGCAGGGTATTAGCTAGAGTGCAAAAGATGAGAAAATAATTGGAGCATCGAAAGAAATATATTTCTTAGCATATTGGCTTCGGTTATCAGATTTAACTAACACGGGTGCAAAACAGGAACACACAAAAACATGTATGGTACAACAGATATACCAACACATTATGAGTCACAAATGTACGAGTTAGAACGTGAGAAGGAATTCTGTCAGTTTCATCACTGAAGAAAACTTTTAACCTTGAAATTACATCCTGTGGTTCTTTCAGTTTTCATTAGGCGAATTTAGCTTTGTTTGATGGGAAAAAGTTGCTCTGTATCCTGAATGCGACTAATTGAGAAAAGAAATCCGGATAATAAAAACAATCCGAGTAATCTAGGCTTGTTTCTAATTAAATGCCCCCACGCTTTACTCAAATGTAAAGAAACGCTAACCCCAAGTCGTGATCAGTACTTTGTGCAAAGTTGACTGATGCATAATTTATGTATGGGTTCTTAAGCTGTTTCTATTTTTTTCTTTTAATCATTGTCTCAAGTTTCATTAAAATTGTATAAAAAGTTGAAAAAAGAGTTTTTCGATACAAAAATACGAGAGGAGTGGAAGGAAACTGAAGGTAAGAATATACTGGTTTCAAGAAGATTGCTCTCTAAGTTTGATAACAACATAAATCTTGAATAGTCAGCCACTTCGATAAATATGTTTGAGTGAGAAGTATATATACAAAAGACCTTTACTACCGCATAAACGTAAGAAGAAAAGTCGAGGAAAAGTAAGAAACGGAAGGTGAGTGTGAGTGAGAAACTCGATGTATTTGCTTACTATCGGGTGAGTAACTTGTGCAAGGAGTAACCAAGTCATTCAATTTGGAGAAAATTGGTTAATTTAAACTTCAGAAGAAGACTGCTCTCTAACTTTGATAACAACATAAATCTTGAATAGTCAGCCACTTCGACAAATACGTTTGAGTGAGAAGTATATATACAAAAGACCTTTACTACTGCATAAACGTAAGAAGAAAAGTCGAGGAAAAGTAAGAAAAGGAAGGTGAATGTGAGTGAGAAACTCGATGTATTTACTTACTATCGGGTGGGTAACTTGTGCAAGCCAGCGGACAAGAATTAATCCTTAACAGGAAAGATTCCTTTGTATGACTTGGTAGTTTAAAATAGCGCCCGTATTCTTTCGCTGAGTCAGACAAAGTGTAATTAGCAAAACCCTGAATTCACAATCAAAACTATTTGTTGTATCTAAGAAGGGAGAAGGGCAACATTTGTCATCTGTTTTTCTTTCTTTCTCAAATTACAGGATGACAGGACATCTAGTTGGTTTCCATTTCTGTCCCGTTCTGTTGAGCGGTGTTGCTTGTTTCTTGTGGCTTTCAGTTCGTCTTTACACACTGGTTTGAGCAGGGACGCGGTTTTCGAGAGAGTTGAAGGTAACACGTGAATGTGTTATACCTCCCAACACAGTGATATTTTTTTTCCGACGAGATGTGAATGTTTCAACTGCCATGAGCGAAAACTCGGATCGGATGACACAGATTTTGGCTGTGTCAATATAAACTTTACATGATCCCTCCCCCCCCCTAAATAAGGCTCTGTGACATTCTTACAATCCTGTAGTAAATTTCCATTCTTCCCCCTTTATACTTTGTTGGCCACAGCAGTTCGCCCTAAAAAAGTATAAGATCGCCCCAAAATCGGGTCAAAACAACAAGAACTTTCTACGCGCAACTCTCGTATCTCTCAGGGCTTCTTCAATTTTACCTTTGTACGATATCAAGAATCAAGATGACTTCTTAAGACAGGGTAATTAACTACACAAAAACTGTATTATTAAAGTATCCAAAATAAACTAAGTGATGAGAACATAAAACACGATTGTGTTGTTTTTCAAGGATTTGATCTAATTGGTCACATCACCAAGACATTATATGCTGACGAAATAAGCTGTGGATTGAGATGCCTTCAAGACAAAAACTGCCAATCTTACAACAGCAAATCCGATGTTAATGATGCAAAGAAGGAATGTCAACTGAGTAATCAAACCAAAAAAATCAAGTCCGGAAAACTTGAGGCGTAACCCACGTTCTACTTATTATCATAGAAGAGGTACTGTTGAGTAAAGTGCTTAACATTATGGAAAAGTTAGTGGAGGTGGGAGGGGGGGGGGGTATGAAGGGTCGGAGTATTTTGGTTGTCACAACAAAGTTTTCCTGATCCTTCCATAACGTTCCGAATTATTCTATCGATCTTCCTCATTGGCCGCCAATTTTCTTTAGTCCCACTTTTAAACTCTGTTAGCGACCACTGATCCCCTCTCCATTCCCTTTGAAAACAATGATATCCCCCCCAAGACCCTGCCACCCCTCCCACCCCCTTTTTCCAAGTCAAAAATGGTGACCTATCTCTTACTTCTAATTAGCGCTTTTCAGAGCTCTCTCGTGTCGCGTGTACATCCATTTATAATCTTTCCCGAGAGAATATGAAGTTTAAAATCTCTTCCTTTTCCTTATAATGATAGGTTTTCCATTTTCTTAGTTTAAATTTAAATTTCCAAAATCAAGAGCTACGCGAAAGGAACTACTTATGGAATCAGACCTCTGTGGCGTGTTTTGTCTCTTAGTTTGATCCTCTCCTCGTTCGAAATGATTATTCTTCCCTTTTCCTATGCAGATAAACGAGGTTGGGATTCTGCTCATCCGGCTTTCTCCTGTAAAGAAATTCTGGACTCTGGACACTCCAAAGGAGACGGGGAGTATTGGATCGACCCAGAGAAGAGTGGAAACCCTTTGAAGGTCTATTGTGACATGTCAAGATCTGGTGGTAAGAGAATGAATTGTTTTTTTGAGACACGAGGACTTCAACAGGAGTATATCTGACTTGGTAGAGTTGTTATTGGAACGTTCTGGTCTTGGCTATTCTTGCTTTCTTTACCAAGATCCTTATTATGTTTTGAATCAAAACTACAGCAGAATTCTCGAAAGTGATTGGTTATCATTAGCCGGCCGATTTGAACACTAATAGGACAGTGTACGTGTCATATTTGTAAATGAACAGTGTAATAGGACCGTTAAAGGGACAGTTAACGCTTCATGCCTGTATGAGGGGACAGAACGCGTCATGTGCGCGCGCTGTTGTCTCGCATTTCGCCGAGTAAACTGTTGTTTTTGGTTTTTCTGAAAACTTATAACCAATGTCCAGTTTCTTTCCCAAATTTTGTCATAGTTTTGATTAATTGGTAACAGGCCTTCTTGTTGTCCAATTCTGTTTGAAATCATACTCGTGATTAACAAATCGGACTCCCGCTTTGCGGTCGTACGATTCTGTAAATCACTCGTATGATTACAGACCCAATTGGACTCCAGTCGGTCCTGTTACTATTTAATATGTCCAAAGTTCTAGTTACATGGATGTCACCAGATCATCTAGGTTTGTTTTATTTTAGGAGGTTGGCTTCTGGTGTCAAATGTTGAGTTCGGAAGTCCTTCTCCTAAGGTGTCAACTGAGACATCATACCGTGGAATAGGTAAGTCACACATGGTTCTGCAGAAAAGTGCCATGAAAGAGCTCAGAACACACTTGTCCTTCACTCAGCTGAGATTCCACTGCCGCAAGAAACAGGGACGCACATTCCACGTGGTCACAGCTTCCAACAGCTCAGGTGAAGCTGTGGTCCAGTACTTCAGCGGTGAGACAGATGAGCAACCGGACGCCTGTGGTTCGTTTGTGAGAGTGACGTTGGATGACAATTCCGAGTTAGCTGGCATTTGCAAAGATTTGGGTGAACTAAAAAGTGGAGAGGTCTGGGTTGGAAAGTGGGGACATGGTGAAGATCAAAACAGGCTATACTGGTATCCCGTCTTGATAAAAAACAGTCGTCAACTTAGGGTCCAACTGCATAACGTTGTCGACGTCAGAAAACTGGAATGTGATGATAGGTCCGCTCCCAATGTTGGCACAAACGGCGATTTCTGGAGAGTCTTTGTTCGTTAGTTGTGTCTATGTGCACACCAAGCAACCCTTGACTGTGCGAATAACAGTGACAAACGAATAAAGCAAAATAAAGACAAATGCACCGTTACACTCATCAGGTTATAAGATTGTTTTTGTTTCCATTTCGGGGCAAGGGAAAGCAATCCTCACTGTTTCCCGTTGGGCCATTTATTTTAATTTTTATTTTTGAAAATATTTTCTCATACATCCCAAACCGAATATGACTGCAAAAATCACTTTTTGTACGTAGGCTGGCACACACTTTTGCCGCGGTTTCACGGTGAACAACCTTATCACGCGAGAGTCGAAAGTTAAAGTTGTTGTCTCCTCGGGGGCTTAGAGAATTTTGTTCACCCTAGAAAGTTAGTGTATTTTGATTCACGGCGCGTGACATATTCAACCGTCCAATCAAAAAACCTATTTGAGTTGAGAGATACATAACGATAAAATTTTCACAACTGCTTAAATAAAAGGTTTAACTAGTGACCATGTCAACCTCAACGTTAAGTTGAAGGACTCTAAGCATGATTGGTTAGTTGATCGGATCGCGAGCGTCGCACGTGAATACTAAAAAATTCCAGAGGAAGGGGAAAGAATACTTTGCAGTTCGAAAAAAAATCACTACTGACACAAGAAAATTTCAACGACCTGTTTGATATGGTGGGAAGCCTTTGAGAAAAACCATGCTTAGCACAAGAGGTCGAGGGTAGCTGGGAAATCTCCCGGACAATAAAAAAGTAATCATACAGATTTTGACCTTCAACCCCTCGGGGACTGGGGAAGGGTTTTTTCCACTTTTTAGACATGACACATGTTTGTTGTATTTAACTAATTGTCGAGAGAGGATTGTCCGCTCATTTTTCTTGTTTTTAATTTAATCCTTACCGGCTTTACGCCTAGTCATGGGAAGAATTCTCCATTTGACTACCTCAAGATAAAATAAGAATCTGAAATAAAAGGAAAGACAAAAATTCAGATAAAATGCATCATTTTACGCGACAGCACACTTACAGTCTAGAGAGTCAGAACTATCGCTAGGAAACGTGATTAAGTGATTCATTGCTTTAAACCGGCCAAACTGCAACTAGAGGGCGCTTAAAAACTATAAAAACTATAGGATTGTGACGTAAGACCCCACATAGACTGTTCCATTTCAAGCTTGACTTATCCATTTCACTTTTGTATTTTTGGCGGTTACGGCGTAAACCAACTGCTGTAACACTAAACCATTTCGGTTTCGGTTTGTACTAAAGCTTTTGTCGTCACGCTAAACCATTTCACTTTCCTTTGAGTAGGTTGATGCGTTACTAAGCCATTACGGCCTACTATCAACCATTTGCCGATAGCTTTAGCTATTTCACACTACTCTCGGTTGTGTCAAGTCACTGAACCAAAGTACAGCTAGCTGAGCCGTTTATCATTTCGACACTGAGTTGAGTAACTTTTGCAAGCCAGCGGACAAGTTTTAATCCTTAGCAGGGAAGGTTCCTTTATATGAGCTGGTAGTTTAAAAAGCCCTCCGTATTCTTTCGCCGAGTCAGACAAAGTGTAATTAAAACCCTAAATTCGCAGTCAAAACTATTTGTTGCATCAAAAAAGGGAAAGCGCGACATTTTTTCATCTGTTTTTCTTTCTTTCTCAAATTACAGGATGAGAGGGCTTCTAGTTGGTTTCCATTTCTGTCCCATTCTGTTGAGTGGTGTTGCTGCATTTCTTGTGGCTTTCAGTTCGTCGGCCCGCGCTGACTTGAGCAGGGACGAGGTTTTCGAGAGAATTGAAGGTAACACGTGAATGTGTTATGCCTCTGTTATAACACCGTGATAGTTTTTTTCCGACGGGATATGAACGCGTCAATTGCCATGGGCGAAAACTCGCCAAATCAATATAAAATAACTTACTGATAACGATAAACTTTACATGATCCCTCCCCACATAAGGCTCTGTAACAATCTTACGATCCCCCTCTTTGGCAGTCAATTTTCTACACTTCCGGTCTCTCTTTATACTCTGTTGGCCACAACAAATCCTCCTAAAAAAAACATGGGATTGCCCCAAAATCGGGTAAAAACAACGGGAACTGTCTACGCACAACTCTCATAACTCTTAGGGCTTCTTCATATTCACCTGTGCACGATATCAAGAATCAAGATGACTTCTTAAGACAGGGTGAACAACTACACACATACTGTATTATGAAAGTATCCAAAGTAAACTGTATGATAATAAAATGAAACACGATTGTGTTGTTTTTCTAGGATTTGAGCTAATTGGTCATATCACCAAGACATTATACGCTGACGAAATGACCTGTGGATTGAGATGCCTTCAAGATGAAAAATGCCAATCTTACAACAGCAAATCCGATGTTAGTGATGCAAAGAAGGAATGTTAACTGAGTAACTTAACTAAAAAATCAAGTCCGGAAAACTTGAGGCGTAACCCACGTTCTACTTAATATGGAAGAGGTACTGTTGAGTAAGGTGCTTAACCTTAGGAACAAGTCATATTTTTATCGCCTGGGTAGAAGGGGAGAAGAGGGGGAAGGAAAGGTCACAGCATTTTGGTTGTCACAATAAATCGAGTCAGTCAATTTTCAAATCAATTTTCAATTTAGGTCCAACCTTTAAGGTCTGTCAGTAGCGACTGATCCCCTTCCCGTTCCCTTTGAAAACCAGGATACCCCACACCCCCGGTAAGACCTTCCTACACCTCCCACCCCCTTTTTCTAAGCAAAAAATGGTGACCTATTCCATACTTCTCCTCAGCGCTTTTCAGAGAATATAAAGTTAATGTTCTCATGCCTTTCCTTATAACTTTTCCATTCTCTTAAATTGAGATTGAAGGATGCTATGGATCCTACAAATATTTCCAAAATCAAAAGCTATCTAATGATCACGCGAAAGGAACTACATTTGGAATAAGACCTAGGTGGGCTGTTTTGTTTCTAAGTTTGATCCTCTCCTCGTTGCAAATGATTATTCTTCCCTCTTCCGATGTAGAAAAACGAGGCTGGGATTCTGCTCATCCGGCCTTCTCCTGTAAGGAAATTCTGGACTCTGGACACTCCAAAGGAGACGGGGAGTATTAGATCGACCCCGAGAAGAGTGGAAACCCTTTGAGGATCTATTGTGACTTGTCAAGATATGGTGGTAAGTGAATAAGTCTTTTTTCAGAGACACCAGGACTTAAACCGGAGTATGTTTGACTTGGAGCACTTTCTATTGGAACATTCTAGTCTTGGCTATTCGTGCTTTCTCTACAAAGATCCTTGATATGTTTTTTAATCGAAACTGTAACAAAATTCTCCAACGCGATTGGTTATCACCAGCCGGCCGATTTGAGCACAACAAGACAGTATACGCGTTATACTTGTAATTGGACAGTGTAATAGGTCAGTTAAAGGGACAGTTAACACGTCATGCCTGTACGAGGGGACAGAACGCGTCACGTGCGCGCGCTGTTGTCTCGCATTTCGCCGAGTAAACTGTTGTTTTTGGTTTTTCTGAAAACTTATAACCAATGTCTAGTTTCTTTCCCAAATTTTGTCTTAGTTTTGATTAATTGGTAACAGGCCTTCTTGTTGTCCAATTCTGTCTGAAATCATACTCGTGATTTACAAATCGGACTCCCGCTTTGCGGTCCTACGATTTTGTTAATCACTCGTATGGTTACAGTCCAAATTAGACTCCACTCGGTCCTGTTACCATTATTAATATGTCCAAAATATTATTATGAATAAGATGCCAGTAGTCTAAGTTATTGGTGCAAATCACCAGCTCAGTGCCCAGATTGTCCAATAATCAAGAGATTTTCTTGTAGCTGTCATTGTGTTATAATGGGTGGCAAACAAAGTTTGTCTTTTTCCATTGTTGCTCGATTGAAGTATGTTGTACAATACTTTCTTCACAGCTTGAAGGAGGATGTGAGTTAGCCATCATGTGAGATATCATTTATGCTGGAAACAAAGCTAAGTTTGGTCAACCAGAGATTTTGCTTGGAACTATTCCAGGTATGGCACACATAAATTACCCACAGAAACAACTTTATCAGTTTGCACAATAAGAAAATATAATATATTCCACTGGCCTTGATTAAAATATCAGAGAGCAGAAATAAGCTACAGGATAGCAGATGAAGAAAATGAAAATGATGTCTTCTCCTTTCCAAGATTTTTCTATACTTCTTAAGAGTATTAGTCATTAGCCCCTTTACACCCAAACATCAGTCTACAAGTTCTCCATACTTTTCTCCATACATTTCCTAATGTGCTGACAAGGAGAATTTGTTTAACAATCACAAGCTTGTTTGATTGATGATCATTTCCTTTATTCTCACGACCTTAATGTGTGATTCAGGGGTGATATTGTAAGGAGAAACTAGATGCTAATCACTCTTTGGGGTCAAAGAGTGAAAATTTTCTTTAACTTAAAAAAAAAGTGATGTGATTTGGAGAATAAAGACTTGTAATCAGGAAAGATCATAGGAGTAAGATGGCTTTTTTATGAAATGGATATTTTTTTATTTTAAACTCTCTTATATTGCTGCTTTTATGTTCTTTAACCCTTTAACTCCCATGAGTGATCAAGACAGAATTTCTCTTTACACTATCAATACAATATTAACCAGATAAGTGGTGAGAATAAAGAAAAAATTTCAATTTGGGGATAATTAGTTGATCCAACAATAAATTCTTTAAACTAAAGTCATTAGCCCCTTTACACCAGAACATCAGTCTGCAAGTTCTCCATACTTTTCTCCATACGTTTCCTAATGTGCTGACAAGGAGAATTTGTTTAACAATCAAGAGCTTGTTTGATTGATGATCATTTCCTTTATTCTCATGACTTTAATGTGTGATTCAGGGCTGATATTGTAAGGAGAAACTAGATGCTAATCACTCTTTGGGGTCAGAGTTAAAATTTGCTTTAACTTAAAAAAAAAGTGATATGATTTAGTGAAGTAAAGACTCATAATCAGGAAAGATCATAGGAGTAAGATGGCTTTTCATGAAATGGGTATTTTTTTTATTCTAGACTCTCTTATATTGCTGCTTTTATTTTCTTTAACCCTTTAACTCCCATGAGTGACCAAGACAGAATTTCTCTTTACACTATCAATACAATATTAACCAGATAAGTGGTGAGAATAAAGAAAAATTTCAATTTGGGGATAATTAGTTGATCCAATATTAAATTCTTTAAACTAAAATCATAAGAATTGTATGGTTGACAATAAGTAGAATTACAAATTTGATCTGGGAGTTAAAGGGTTAACTGTGTCAAGCTTAAGTTTGTGCTTAAAGTTGCAACTAACTCGAAGATTGCTTTCATTTTTTTAGGTGCCGGTGGTACACAGCGACTTCCAAGAGCTGTTGGGAAGTCCCTGGCTATGGAAATGAGACTAACAGGAGTTCCTATTTCAGCAGAAGATGCACAGAAATCAGGTCCATGTTCCTTCCAACTTAGCTCCTATTTTTGACCAGTTGTTCATCATTACCTCTTTACCCTACAAAATCGATCAACATGCAACTTCTTGTAATAAACATACATCATCCAGCAAACGGGTAATGAGAATATTTAAACTTATCAGTTCAAAGTTGTTATTGATCTAACATCAAACTCTCGTAACTAATTAAAAAGGAAATGTGTAGCAGCTAGAGGGGAGAATTAGCAATCAGATCTTGGGGGTTAAAAGATCAAGGAGGGAGGTACTTAGCATCGTGAGCCTTCCCAGTGGCACAAGGAAATTCTCACACAAATTACTGAGAAATGTGTACAGTACTTCCACATCATCAAGGACTGCAACGGAGAAACACTGTTTTATGCTAAGTCATTGCTCTGCTGAACACTTGCATAAACCTGGAAAATTCGAGTCAAAGGCGTAGATTTTTTCCCTCTGTTTGTTAGCATTTCCGCGAACGAACTGAACGGGTCACTTCCAAAGATGTCCGCACACCTCCGAAGACGTTTTTTAGAGTTTACGTAAACTTGCATGTGTTCAGTACCCTCCTCTCTTAGTAATAGCTCTTGGCAAGAGTTATTCGCGCTAAACTTCCTCTTCGTTTTGATTCAAGTACATTTGCTCTGTATACTTTTTCAAAAAGTCGCAGTTAAGGCCGCGTTACCTCAAGTTGCTCAGTTAGGTTTAAGGGTTAATAAAAGTGTGAACTTGGGGCATGCACTCCTGTGATACAACTGCATAAACTTCTGAGAATTATTGTCGTGGGCTTTGTCAGGTGGGGCATTGCGCACTCATTCTCGAGATTTTTCTTCACTTAGATCTAAATTCAAATTGCAGACTTAAAAACTTTTATTTTTTCTTAGGCCTGGTTAGTAAAGTCTTCCCCGCAGAAGAGCTCGTAGATGAAGCTATCAAGACAGCTGCAAAAATATCATCCTTGTCGAAGATTGCCGTAAAGATCGCCAAAGAAGCTGTCAACACAGGTATTGCCCTGGCAGTTGTAACCTTCCGATTGGCTGTTTCCTGTCATGAGTTATACTTCGATTATTCGAGAGATTTTATGTCAATTGCAGTCGGTGTTGATCTTGTCCATCGCTAGACGTTTCTTGTTGGTTTACCAGTCAACTTCAAAGCAGTAATCTATCCTATTTGACTGTTCCACTGCGAAACCATCTTTTTTCTGGCGACCGAAATAGCCTCAAACATCATGACGTACTTCCATTCACAAGAGTCAAATTGATTGTTTCTAAGCCATCATCTTAATTGAAACAAACTGAGAAAATGAGGTAGATTTTTGCCCAAGTTAAGCAGAGAAGAACTTGATCTCGCGTAGGGTTTTGTTGCCTCGGGATATAAATCTGACCAGCTTGACTGACCTGCTTGAGTCCAAAAGTTCAACAGTTTACAAGGAATGCATGCAAACACAATTTATTGTCGTTACATTCCCTTTGAAAGTTCCGTAGATGGTTGAATTTCCCAAATGTCTTTTGTTTAGGCGTCTGAAATCCTCTTTTTCCTCTTTTATTTATTACGCTACGAGATGTCACTGGCAGAAAGACTGCATTTTGAGAAAATAATGTTTCACTCAACGGTAAGTTAATATTGATCGGCGTTTACACTTGAAAGGAGACGGCAATTGCAATACAAAGTGGTAAAGCCACTCAACCATTTCCCGAAAACATATCACCTACTCTCTCTGATTTAGAGCAATCCACTAAATTCTTCACGTCTTCTGCGCAACCGAAGTAAGTTCAATTTAAAACATGAAAATGTTCCTATGTTCTTACCAAAAGTGCAGCTCAATCTTTCTGCATGTAAACTACACACCACCCACAATTCCTCTATTCGCTCTGACGAACGGCTAAGGCTAGGAACGTCAGCTTTAGAAACTCTCTTGGGTGGCCACTTTGCATTATCAACGCTTTTGATAAAATTTATCTTTGTGATACCCCACCCACCGCAGCACCACAGTTTTTCTAGAAACTTACCCCGTCTATTTAAGTGTTACCATGGTGATGAATAACAGTATAGTGAACTTGTAAAGACTTGCGATGAAACTTTCCCTAAGGAAAATTTTCTCCTTTTCTTTCATTTCGCAGGACGATCGAAAGGAAGGGATGACAGCTTTTGTAGGGAAACGAAAAGCCGAATTCATGGACAATTAGTATCTGTTTTTTTCGAAAAGTCGTAGCCTGCGAGAACTTTGGATTGTTGTGTGGGAATGTTAAGGCAGGTGAAAGAATAGTGAAAACTTATGTAAAATTGTGTGAACAAAAACACTTAGCATGAATTTTTACCAAAAAAAAAACTTAACTAGCGAAATTGATAGAAAAGATTAAAATAAATAAAGTAAAATCATAGTCATTTTTCGTTCGTTCGCTCATCTGTTGAATGGATACCGTGGGGTATACATTGGGACTGGGGCGAGTATAGATTTAAGTTCTGACCAGTTCGATGTGTGAATTAAGACTCGAGCCAGGAATACTAAGTGACGCTGTAAATGACGGCTCTTCAGTAAACTTTCTGGAAAATTAATCCGAGGCAAACCAAGTTTTTCGACTTGTTTCCTCACTGTTCACTTTTCTTTCGTTTGAATCAAATTCTTGGAAGAAAAGGATTTATTTGCTGTAAGGCACAAGAACAAGCCAGAAAGGTCAATGTCTGTATAATTACTTTTTTTTCGTCCACGATTCCCAGCTAGCTTCGATCTTTCGTGCTAGGCATGGTTTTTCTTAATAGTTTTCCGCCACATCAAATATGGCGTTGAAATTTTTTTGACTTTTCGTGAATTTTTTCCGAACTGCAAAGCGTACTTTTCTTCTTCCACTGGAATGTTTGTATTCACGCGCAACGCACGTGATTCGACCAACTAGCTAATCATGTCTAGATCCTTGAACTTGATCTTGAGGTTGACGTGGTCAATTTTCCTTAGCACTAGATCAACCTTATATGAAGAAGAAAGCAGTTGTGAAAATTTAATCGTTATGTACTTCTCAACTCAAATAAGTTTTCTGATTTGAGGAGAACATCTCGCGGGCCGGGAATCAAAATACACCAACTTTCTAAGTGAACAAAATCCACTTAGCCCTGAGGGAAACAAGAACTTAAACTTTCGACTCTCACGTGATAAGGTCGTGCACTGTGAAACTGCAGCAAATGTGAGTGCCAGCCTGCGAAAACAAAATAATTTTTTAGTCATTTTCGAGTTGGGAGGTATAACAAAACACTTTTGAAAATTAAAATCAAAGTGACTGGCCCCACGGGAAACAGTGAGAATTGCTTTACCTTGACCCTCAGTGGAAACAAAACTCATTGTTTCCTTTGGAATCAGTTAGTCGCTTAGTTTATCAACCTTGCCAGGTGTCTGTATTAGAATTGTCTGTAAGCGAAAGTAAACACCATTAGTAGGGTAGCTAGAGGGGGCAAAAGGTGAGAAAATAATTAGAGGGTGCAAAACAGGAACACACAAAAACATGTATGTACAACAGATATACCGACACACTGTGACTCATAAATGTAGAAGTTAGAATGTGAGAAGGAATCCTGTCAGTTTCATTACTGAAGAAAACTTTTAACCTTGAAATTACATCCTGTAGCTCTTTTTCATTGGGCGAATTTAGCTTTGTTTGGTGGGAAAAAGTTGTTTTGTATCCTGAATGCGACTAATTGATAATCATAAAAAACCGGGTACAGAAGAAAAGAAATCTGGATAACCAAAAAAATCCGAATAATTTAGGTTTGCTTCTATTAAAGTTAAATGCCCCCATGCTTTACTCAATGTAAAGAAACGCTAACCCCAAGTCGTGATCAGTACTTCGTGCAAAGTTGACTGATGCATAATTTATGTATGGGTTCTCGAGCTGTTTCTATTTATTTCTTTTAATCATTGTCTCAAGCTTCATTAAAATTGTATGAAAAGTTGACCTTAGAGGTTTTCAATACAAAAATACGAGAGGAGTGGAAGGAAACTGAAGGTAAGAATATACTGGTTTCAAGGAGTAACCAAGTCATTCAATTTGGAGAAATTGGTTAATTTAAACTTCAAAAGAAGATTGCTCTTCAACTTTGACAACAACATAAATCTTGAATAGTCAGCCGCTTCGAGAAATACGTTTGAGTGAGAACTACATATACAAAAGACCTTTACTACCGCATAAACGTGAAAAGAAAAGTCGAGGAAAAGTAAGAAAATAAAGGTGAGTGTGAGTGAGAAACTCGATGTATTTACTTACTATCGGGTGAGTAACTTGTGCAAGCCAGCGGACAAGTTTTAGTCCTTAGCAGGAAAGATAGTTTTATATAACTTAGTTTATAGTTTAAAAAGCCCTCGCATTCTATCGCCAAGTCAGACGGCAAAATTGTAATTAACAAAACCCTAAGGTCACAAAAATATTTCTTGCATCAAAAAAGGGAAAAAGGCGACATTTGTCATCTGTTTTTGTTTCTTTCTTAAATTACAGGATGAGAGGGCATCTAGTTGGTTTCCATTTCTGTCGCGTTCTGTTGAGTGGTATTGCTTTGTATCTTGTGGCTTTCAGTTCGTCTGCTAGAACTGACTTGAGCAGGGACGAGGTTTTCGAGAGAACCGAAGGTAACATGTGAATGTTTTATACCTCCCAACATAGAGATTTTTTTCCGACGGGATGTGAATATTTCAAGTGTCATGGGCGAAAAGTGGGATCGGATGACACATTTTGGCTGTGTCATGATAAACTTTACATTCCCTCCCCCCCCCTCCCCCCCGCCCCCAATAAGGCTCTGGAATAATCTTACGATCCTCCTCATTGGCAGCCAATTTTCTATACTTCCCCTTTTATACTCTGCCACAACAGATCCCCCCCATTAAAAAAAATATGAGATTACCTCAAAATCGGGTAAAAACAGCAGAAACTTTCTACGCTCAACTCTCATAACTCCTAGGGCTACTTCATATTTACCTTTGTGCACTATCAAGAATCAAGATGACCTCTTAAGATAAGGTAAACTACAACACACAAACTGTTTCATGAAAGTATCCAAAGTAAACTGTGTGATGATAAGATAAAACACGATTGTGTTTTTTTCCAGGATTTGAGCTAATTGGTCATATCACCAAGACATTATACACTGACGAAATAAACTGTGGATTCGCATGCCTTCAAGATGAAAAATGCCAATCTTACAACAGCAAATCCGATGCTAATGATGCAAAGAAGGAATGTCAACTGAGTAACCAAACCGAAAAATCAAGTCCGGAAAACCTGAGGCGTAACCCACGTTCTACTTATTATGGAAGAGGTACTGTTGAGTAAAGTGCTTAAAATTAGGAAAAAGCTAGTGGAGGTGGGAGGGGGGTATGAAGGGTCGGAGTATTTTGGTTGTCACAATAAAGTTTTCCTGATCCTTCCATAACGTTCCGAATTATTCTATCGATCTACCTCATTGGCCGCCAATTTTCTTTAGTCCCACCTTTAAACTCTGTTAGCGACGACTGATCCCCCCTCCGTTTCCTTTGAAAACCATGAGATACCCCCTCCCACCCCTCCCACCCCCTCTTTCCAAGCGAAAAGTGGTGACCTATTTCTAACTTCTGGTCAGCGTATGTATAACATGGCATGTATAACCTTTCCTGAGAGAATATGAAGTTTAAAATCTCTTGCTTTTCCTTATAATGATAGGTTTTCCATTTTCTTAGTTTGAATTGAAAGATGCTATGGATCCTACAAAGATTTCCAAAATCATGAGCTATCTAATAATTACGCGAAAGGAATTACTTGTGGAATAAGACCTCTGTGACGTGTTTTGTTTCTTACTTTGATCCTCTCATCGTTCCAAATGATTATTCTTCCCTCTTCCGATGTAGATAAACGAGGCTGGGATTCTGCTCATCCGGCCTTCTCCTGTAAGGAAATTCTGGACTCTGGATACTCCAAAGGAGACGGGGAGTATTGGATCGACCCTGAGAAGAGTGGAAACCCTTTGAAGGTCTATTGTGACATGTCAAGATATGGTGGTAAGAGAATGGATTTTTTTTAAGACACGAGGACTTCAACCGGAGTATGTTTGACTTGGTGTAGTTGTTATTGGAACGTTCTGGTCTTGGCTATTCGTATTATGTTTTTAATCAAAACAATGGCAAAATTCTCGAACGTGATTTGTTATCACCAGACGGCCGATTTGAGCACTAATAGGAAAGTGTACGTGTCATGCTTGTAATTGGACAATGTAATAGGACAGTTAAGGGGACAGTTAACACGTCATGCCTGGCTGAGTAGACAGATAGCGTCATGTGTGCGCTGTTGTCTCGCATTTCGCCGAGTTAACTGTTGTTTTTTTGTTTTTATGAAAACGTATGTCTAGTTTTATGAAAACTGATGTCTAGTTTCTTTCTCAAATTTTTACACAGTTTTGATTAATTGGTAACAGGACTTCTGGTCGTCCAATTCTGTCTCTAATGATACTCGTGATTAACAATTCGGTCTCCCGCTTTGCGGTCCTACGATTTTGTAAATCACTCGTATGATTTCAGACCGAATTGGACTCCCCTCGGTTCTGTTGCCACTATTAATATGTCCAAAGTTCTATTTACATAGATGTCACTAGATCATTTAGGCTTCTTTTATTTTAGGAGGTTGGCTTCTGGTGTCAAATGTTGAGTTCGGCAGCCCCTCTTCTAAGGTGTCAGTTGAGACATCATACCGTGGGGTAGGTAAGTCACACATGGTTCTGCAGAAAAGTGCCATGAAAGAGCTCAGAAGACACTTGTCCTTCACTCAGCTGAGATTCCACTGCCACAAGAAACAGGGACGCACATTCCACGTGGTCACCACTTCCAACAGCTCAGGTGAAGCTGTGGTCCAGTACTTCAGCGGTCAGACAGATGAGCAACCGGATGCCTGTGGTTCGTTTGTGAGATTGAAGTGGGATGACAATTCCAAGTTAGCTGACATTTGCAAAGATTGGGGACTAGTAAGTGGAGAGTACTTAGTTGGAAAGTGGGGACATGGTGAAGATCAAAACAGGCTATACTGGTATCCCGCATTCAAAGTAAATGCGTATCACCTTAGGGTCCACTTGAATAACGTTGGTGACCTCAACGTAATGCAATGCGATGATGTTGCCTCTCAGACCGTTAACACAATCGGCGATTTCTGGAGAGTATTTGTTCGTTAGTTGCGTTTAACTCAGAGCTGTCTGTACACCAGGCAACCCAGGACTGTGCGAATAACAGTAACATACGAATAAAGCAAAATAAAGAAAATGCACCTTTACCTTCATCAGGTTATAAGAATTTTTATTGTTTCCATTTCGGGGCAAGGGAAAGCAATCCTCACTGTTCCCCGTGGGGCCAGTTTGAAAATATTTTCTCATACATCCCAAACCGAATATGACTGCCAAAAATTACTTTTGGTACGTAGGCTGGCACACACATTTGCTGCGGTTTCACGGTGAACGACCTTAGCACGCGAGAGTCGAAAGTTAAAGTTGTTTTTTCGGGGGCTTAGTGAATTTTGTTCACCCTAGAAAGTTAGTGTATTTTGATTCACGGCGCGTGACATATTCAACCATCCAATCAAAAAACCTATTTGAGTTGAGAGGTACATAACGATTAAATTTTCACAACTGCTTCCTTCTAAATAAAGGTTGAACTAATGACCACGTCAACCTCAGTGTTCAGTTCAAGAATTCTAAACATGATTGGCTAGTTGATCGGATCGCGAGCGTCGCGCGTGAATACTAAAAATTCCAGAGGAAAAGAAAAGAACACTTTGCAGTTCGAAAACAATTCACGACTGACTCGAGAAAATTTCAACGACCTGTTTTATATGGTGGGAAGCTATTGAGAAAAACTATGCTTAGCACAAGAAGTCGAGGCTAGCTAGTTGCATGGGAAACCTCCAAGAAAATAAAAAAGTAATCATACAGATTTTGACATTCAACCCCTCAGGGATTGGGGGAAGGTTTTTTTTCCACTTTTTAGACATGATACGAGTTTTTATACTGTAACCAATCACTATCGATAAAATTTCAATTTTCAATGATTGATAGGTTTATATCAAACACAATAAACGGGCATTATATATATATATATATACATATATAATTTTTTTTTTATTGTGTTCAGAGCTTCACACAAGTCAAGAACGATACTGTGCTTTTAGCACCCATAAGCTACTTTTCCTTCAGGTTTTTAGTCGACTCAAATCTCGATATCAACAACGTCATGTGCCTCTTGGAAGAAAATTTTGCCGTTGTGGCGGACCGGAGTAGGTTATATAAGAGCTCTTTTCATACCGCGTGCAATTTACAATTAGGAGGCTAGAATAGTCGTCATTCCATACAAAGGGGGTTCTCCTATCATATCGAAGGTCTCTGTGTCAGAAGGTCCACTAAACT